>NW_024100079.1:0-11581 GCF_016545835.1 Crotalus tigris
CTGGTGGGACGTAGCACGTTCCAGCAGCCCGACCGAAGTTGGAATGGGGTTTCAATAGAGTACAATACACTATAAATATAAGGGAGATCCAATCAGGGCCTTGCTACTTTCCTGGTGGATTCTCCCAAAACTTACAGTTTAAGCAGCAGCTGGTGGGATGTAGCACGTTCCAGCAGCCCGACCGAAGTTGGAATGGGTTTTAAATAGAGTACAATACACTATAAATATAATGGAGATCCAATCAGGGCCTTGCTACTTTCCTGGTGGATTCTCCCAAAACTTACAGTTTAAGCAGCAGCTGGTGGGATGTAGCACGTTCCAGCAGCCCGAGCGAAGTTGGAATGGGGTTTAAAGAGAGTACAATACACTATAAATATAATGGAGATCCAATCAGGGCCTTGCTACTTTCCTGGTGGATTCTCCCAAAACTTACAGTTTAAGCAGCAGCTGGTGGGATGTAGCACGTTCCAGCAGCCCGAGCGAATTTGGAATGGGGTTTAAATAGAGTACAATACACTATAAATATAATGGAGATCCAATCAGGGCCTTGCTACTTTCCTGGTGGATTCTCCCAAAACATACAGTTTAAGCAGCAGCTGGTGGGATGTAGCACGTTCCAGCAGCCTGACCGAAGTTGGAATGGGGTTTAAATAGAGTACAATACACTATAAATATAATGGAGATCCAATCAGGGCCTTGCTACTTTCCTGGTGGATTCTCCCAAAACCTACAGTTTAAGCAGCAGCTGGTGGGATGTTTTTAACCACTTATAGCACGTTCCAGCAGCCCGACCGAAGTTGGATGGGGTTTAAATAGAGTACAATAACTATAAATATAATGGAGATCCAATCAGGGCCTTGCTACTTTCTGGTGGATTCTCCCAAAACTTACAGTTTAAGCAGCGCAGCTGGGATGTAGATCTTTCCAGCAGCGCGACCGAAGTTCAGCCCGACGAAGTTGGAATGGGGTTTAAATAGAGTACAATACACTATAAATATAATGGAGATCCAATCAGGGCCTTGCTACTTTCCTGGTGGATTCTCCCAAAACTTACAGTTTAAGCAGCAGCTGGTGGGATGTAGCACGTTCCAGCAGCCCGACCGAAGTTGGAATGGGGTTTAAATAGAGTACAATACACTATAAATATAATGGAGATCCAATCAGGGCCTTGCTACTTTCCTGGTGGATTCTCCCAAAACTTACAGTTTAAGCAGCAGCTGGTGGGATGTAGCACGTTCCAGCAGCCCGACCGAAGTTGGAATGGGGTTTAAATAGATTACAATACACTATAAATATAATGGAGATCCAATCAGGGCCTTGCTACTTTCCTGGTGGATTCTCCCAAAACTTACAGTTTAAGCAGCAGGTGGTGGGATGTAGCACGTTCCAGCAGCCCGACCGAAGTTGGAATGGGGTTTAAATAGAGTACAATACACTATAAATATAATGGAGATCCAATCAGGGCCTTGCTACTTTCCTGGTGGATTCTCCCAAAACTTACAGTTTAAGCAGCAGCTGGTGGGATGTAGCACGTTCCAGCAGCCCGACCGAAGTTGGAATGGGGTTTAAATAGAGTACAATACACTATAAATATAATGGAGATCCAATCAGGGCCTTGCTACTTTCCTGGTGGATTCTCCCAAAACTTACAGTTTAAGCAGCAGCTGGTGGGATGTAGCACGTTCCAGCAGCCCGACCGAAGTTGGAATGGGGTTTAAATAGAGTACAATACACTATAAATATAATGGAGATCCAATCAGGGCCTTGCTACTTTCCTGGTGGATTCTCCCAAAACTTACAGTTTAAGCAGCAGCTGGTGGGATGTAGCACGTTCCAGCAGCCCGACGAAGTTGGAATGGGGTTTAAATAGAGTACAATACACTATAAATATAATGGAGATCCAATCAGGGCCTTGCTACTTTCCTGGTGGATTCTCCCAAAACTTACAGTTTAAGCAGCAGCTGGTGGGATGTAGCACGTTCCAGCAGCCCGACCGAAGTTGGAATGGGGTTTAAATAGAGTACAATACACTATAAATATAATGGAGATCCGATCAGGGCCTTGCTACTTTCCTGGTGGATTCTCCCAAAACTTACAGTTTAAGCAGCAGCTGGTGGGATGTAGCACGTTCCAGCAGCCCGACCGAAGTTGGAATGGGGTTTAAATAGAGTACAATACACTATAAATATAATGGAGATCCAATCAGGGCCTTGCTACTTTCCTGGTGGATTCTCCCAAAACTTACAGTTTAAGCAGCAGCTGGTGGGATGTAGCACGTTCCAGCAGCCCGACCGAAGTTGGAATGGGGTTTAAATAGAGTACAATACACTATAAATATAATGGAGATCCAATCAGGGCCTTGCTACTTTCCTGGTGGATTCTCCCAAAACTTACAGTTTAAGCAGCAGCTGGTGGGATGTAGCACGTCCAGCAGCCCGACCGAAGTTGGAATGGGGTTTAAATAGAGTAAATACACTATAAATATAATGGAGATCCAATCAGGGCCTTGCTACTTTCCTGGTGGATTCTCCCAAAACTTACAGTTTAAGCAGCAGCTGGTGGGATGTAGCACGTTCCAGCAGCCCGACCGAAGTTGGAATGGGGTTTAAATAGAGTACAATACACTATAAATATAATGGAGATCCAATCAGGGCCTTGCTACTTTCCTGGTGGATTCTCCCAAAACTTACAGTTTAAGCAGCAGCTGGTGGGATGTAGCACGTTCCAGCAGCCCGACCGAAGTTGGAATGGGGTTTAAATAGAGTACAATACACTATAAATATAATGGAGATCCAATCAGGGCCTTGCTACTTTCCTGGTGGATTCTCCCAAAAGTACAGGTAATCCTCCACTTACGACAGTTCACTTAGTGACTGTTCAAAGTTACAATGGCACTGAAAAAAGGGACTTATGATCTTTTTTCACACTTACGTCCGTTGCAGTAGCCCCTTAGTCACATGATTGATATTCAGATGCTTGGCAACTGACTCATGTTTATGACTGTAGCAGTGTCCCGGGGTCATGTGATCAACTTTTGAGTCCTTCTGGCAAGCAAAAACAATGGGGAAGCCATATTCTCTTAACAACTGTGTTACTATCTTAACAACTGCAGTGATCTGCTTAACAACTGTGGGAAGAAAGGTCGTAAAATGGGGCAAAAGTCACTAAACAAATGTTGTATTTAAAAGATAAATTTGTGGATCAATTGTGGTAAGTTGAGGACTACTTGCGCGTAGCTGAGGAACCTCTGGAAGTGTCAGGTTTCCATTAATATTGTAAGTGAATACTAATCACTGTATCCCATAGAACGGTGGAAAAAATACGAGAAAACAGACAAAGAAGTTTGCTGAAATTCTGCATTTAATGAAAAGTTTGTTATTCCTAACAAAAGTGTAATGAAACTAGGTTTAAACTAAATTAGCAGATATAAAGAATTTTTTAGTTTTATTCTCAAACAACAAGAACAAAAACAAGAAGATGCACAACAAAAAAAAGTACAACAAAAAGAATTACAACAATAACATTAACAAGACGCAGGAACTTCCTCGTTGGAAAGTGGCTCCTCGCAGGGCTTCGCCGCTGGGGCTGATTCCGCCATCCGTCTATATGCAGATAGAATACCAGAACAGAATACCAAGAGTTGGAAGGGACCTTGGAGGTCTTCTACTCCAACCCCCTAGTCATGAATGCATTGTTCCCAGCATGGCCTCCATTTGTCTGCTGTGCTCAATTGCCAGCTTCTGGTGCAGCCCATCAAGAAAGGCAAGACTACCTCCTCGTGAGTGAAAGAACCGCCCTTTGCTGCTCCTGCCTTTTCTCTTCCCTAGTTGTTCTCGGATAATGCAGAAAGCAGTTCCTGCTCAAAGCTAACCATCTGCAGCTGCCCGGAAGTTTCAGGGCTCTCCTGCTGCAGCTGTGCTTCAGCCAAATCACTCTCCGCTGGCTGCTCGGAGGCATTGGCCAACTCACCTCCTGATGTGCCTGGGACTGGTTCATCCTCCTCCGATCTGCCTTCTGGAGAGGCATCTGGGGAAGCGTCTGGGGGAGGAATCAAAGGCTATTCTTAGTACCACACTCTTTCTATAAAAGTATACAAACTTTGTTCTTTCTGGAGTTACTTTTGATACTTTTTGTGCGGTATCAAAAGTAAGGAGAGGGTTGCCATTTCCTTTTCCAGATCACCATGTTATGTCAGCACTCTGCACTATGACCTGTCTGACTTGGGTGACCCTGCCCGTCAGAACTCATTGTTTCCTTGAGCAAGGCATTGATCCACAAAGAGGCTAAAATAGGTACCTCTTTTAATTAGAGACTGAGGTCCAGGAAGTCCTCCTCCAGGCTGCTGACATTGTCCAGCGAGGCTTCCCCTTCTTCGGGAGAATCCTGTGAATGACAATGATGACTTTTTATCCATCAATGAAAGTAGACTCAGAATTTCTAAAAGGGGCCCGATTGATTTGGGATTCCCATCAGAAACAATGCTTCTGTTGCAATCCCCACTCCCACCCACTCTGCCCGTTAAAGCCCTGCCTGGAAACAGCTGGTTGCTGGAGAGGATGATGCAGAAAAATGAAAGGGATAAACAGGGTGGGCCATGTCTATTTAGGCCCCCAGTCCACTGAATTGGCCCTTCCCTTCTGGTTTGCAGTAAATCAATCGCAACACAGCTTGGGTGCTTCTAGTTAGCCTAAGTACCTTGTCCCAAGGGCCAGGTGTCACCTTTATCCACTGCCCAGAGCTCTCCAGCACAGTTCACTCAGATTAGGAGAACTGAATAGAGGGACTCTATCCCTCCCCAAGAGAAAACACTTTGTCTGTCTTACCCACGGACTGGACGAAAGGCTGGCCTCCGAAGCCTCTGCAGCCTGCTCCCAGCTTCCCTCAGACTCCTCATCCAAGAGGGCAGAAATGGAGTCAAAATCCTCCAGGCTGTTGTTCCGGGAGCCCACCAGGACTTCCATCGAATCCTGCAAATGACAGTATCGAGGTTAAATCCTAAGCTTTCTGCATCCCAATAAGATTGCTAAAGGATAGGGTGCATTCAGGCCCTGTGCGCCAACAACAAGAGAGCCTCCATCAGCCCCATTGCCAAGACTTTCTTACCTCCGAAGTATGCGTCTTCTCCCCAGTAGGAGAGTGCTGCTCCTCTGCCGGCTGGTCTTCTTCGTCCTGAAATAAAAAGGCAAAGATTCTGTCTGTTGGCATCTCCACAGAGACAATGGTTCTTCGTTTAGTGGGGTAGAAGTTGTTCGCGCCTTACCGATTTTCTGCAGGTCTCTGATCTGGGGGGGAGTCGCGGCCTCCAGTGCTCTTCCTTTTCCTCTCTGGGGAGAGAAACGAAGGAGCCAAACATCAAAAACAGCCATGGGCCCTTTTTAAAAAAGTGGTGACGTGGAGGCTCTAAGAACCCTTCCAGCTGGCCTGCCAAGGAGATTGGCCTTTGATTCTTCCTTTAGCAGAAGCAGAGGCAGAGGTCAGAGATGCCTCCTCTCTGCAAAGGCTTCACCCTCTGAGGTGTTACCTACCTTGATAGGCAGGCACTGCTTTCCTCCTGCACCTCTCTTGGTCGGTATTCTTCCGAAGGATCCTGAAATAACAATGCAAATATTACAAATGTTGGCATATCAACAAATCCACAGCGAAAGGGCTTCTGCGATTACCATGGTGAGGAGCTGGTCTGGGCTTACCGACTCAGTGCAGGTCTCCGAGATGGTTGAGAGCCGCGGCCTCCACTTCGCTATCTTCTCATTTCTAGGGAGAGAATGAAGGGCCAAAGATCAAAACTAGCCATGCGATGCCCCCCCCCCCCCGCCTCTGCAAAGGTTTCTTCTAGCCCTTCTCTTTAGGGCTTTACTGCGGCTGCCTTTTAGGGGGGTTCAGAATACTTAATCTGCGAACACCTACCTCACAGAAATGAGAACTGGCATCACCTCTTCCTTCCTGGGGCTCCGGGCGATGGCACGAACACCCATCAAACCCTGCAAGTAACAATTGAAAGTATAAATTAAAAGTCCCCTGCATGTTGTGGAACGTTTATCTTCCCCAGGAGGGAAAGACTGCATTCAACAGGGAAAGACAAAGCAGATCATGGAAGATTTGGCTGATAGGAAGCCATCAAGATCTTTCCATGAATCCAAAAGGCTCCTCTTGCTTTTGCTAGGCTGGCCAGGTTCCCCCAAGTGAGAATTCCTCCCTTTCCCCATCCGGTTATGAGGGATGAGCCCTGACTGGCCATGTCGCAGAAGCATCCTTACCCCTTGGGAGGAAGGCCTGCGTCCATCGGACACACGAATCTGTGTCTGCCATTCTCCCTTCTGGTCCGCCTGTTCATGTGCCTCGTCAGTTCTGACCGAAAGAAAAAGATGACATGTCAAAAAATATCCATCTAGCTCTGCCTCTCCTTTCTAAGACCAGCCAGCCAGTCAGCCTTCCCATCTTTTGGCCTCTGCAAGCCGCTTGCCGAGAGAAAGCCATCTTGGGGAGAGGCTGTTAGAGACCCTGCAGTCCATCAGTGGTGCCCCACCATGCCCAGGGTTTGAGGAGAAGGGGGTGGTACCTGTCAGGAGGCACAGGAAGGTCCTCTACGTCGCTCTTCCTGCAGCAGAAGAGCGCCGAACATCTTTTCCAGATGTTCTGTGAAGAAAAGAGAAATAGAGATGAGCCAGTCGGAAGACTTGCGAAGCATGACTTTCTCCCCTACTACTGCCAGTTTCTTGGCAGCTGAGACGGCCACACTTACTCTAAAAAACCTCCGTACAGCCATGACCCCAAGCAGCTGTTTGTGCTTTCACTGCACGAAGGGAGAATGGGCAGTTGGGCCCTGGTTGGTGGCTTTTCAGGGAAACTGACAACCTCGTTGCCTCGGCAACTAGGTAAACAAGGGCCACATTCTAAACCTACCCAAGGAGGGCAGCTCACCTGGGTTTAGCAGTGTCTGGGCGGCCCGGTGGCTGACTCCTTTGGTGGCCTTTGGCCTCTTCCTTTCATGTGGGAACAGGAACAACAGAGAAGCACCATCATTGTGGCACAAAGCACAGAAGGAATCATACAATCCTAGGGTGTGGCTTTTAGACCAACCCCCTGCCCAAGGAAGGGCTCCTCACACAGGGTCTCCAGGGAGGGGAGGGGACATAGTGCACTCTCCCCTCGGGGCTGCGGAGGCTCTGATCATGTGCAGGGCTCGCGCTCCCCTTTCAGCTCCTCCCAAGCTGGACGTGTGCCAGTGGATGCCCCGCTTGACTGGGACATGGCTCCAATAAGGCTGGCCAGACGTGCATCACCTCCTCCCATGCCCTGGCTCAGGAAGGCCCAGGGCAGCCCCTCCTCTCCCCTTACAGATCTAACAGCTCTGAGGGTTTTCCCTAATAAAATACTATTATTTAATCGTTATAGGTAGTCCTCGATTTATGACTGCTTGCTTAATGACCAGTTGAAATTATGAAGAACTGACCCAGAACTACTTATGACTTATTTTAATCATTATGGTGTCCGCATATCCCCACCTCCATGATCACATGATCCCATTTTGGATTCTTGGCAACTGATTACCTTTAGAACTGTTTGCAGCGCCCCAGCGAACACTTAATGACTTCAGCATTTGCTTAACAACTACTCTAAAAATGTTGAAAATTTGGGTCCAGTCACATGATGCCTCGACTTGTGACTGCAGGAACTTACCACTGTAATTCAGGGCTCAATTTCAGTCTTACGTTGAGGACAACCATTACTGGTAATGTGACTTCAGGCTCAAAGAGAAAAAAGTTAGAGATTTTTAATGACCAGGAGAGAGACTCTGTTCTTAAATCTCTTCTAAATAAATTTTGAAGCATTCGCTGCCCTAATAAATGGCGACGTTTCTTCTTTCTTCAGGAATGAGCTTGCTAGTAGCAAATATATTCTTTTTTCAATTTCCAAATATTATAAACTAGAAACAAAAACAAAAAATAAAGCCCAGGTTCAAAGTACCCAGCTTCACAACTTGTACTTCAGTTATAGTGAAATATTAAACCACATGCTTCACAGAAACAGAACAAATTTTTATTTTTTTTCATGTTTGCAGGTTTACTTCCGAAACATCTATTGTTTCACACAGTTTTTTTTTAATTCCTCCAATGGGAGGATTCCAATTTATTTTCATATTTTAAATGCTGTCCTTGTATCCTCTTTGAGTTTATAAATATATCTAACTTTGATATGATGCCCCAAACAGGAACAAACGTAGTTAACGTCATGACTGTCTTTCTGAAGCATAGACTTCAGAGTTGTGAAGTGATTAGAGAAATTTCAATGGAAGGTAGAGGAAAACTATTGGAAGCAGGATCAAGTACACATATTGCAGGTAGTCTTCAATTTACAACAGATCATTTAGTGACCGTTGAAAGTTACAGCCCTGAAAAAAGTGATTTATGACGGTTTTTCACACTTACGACCTTATTAGTAGTCCCAGGATCATGTGATCAAAATTCAAATGTTTTCCAATTTGATAATAGTAATAGTAAATTATATCCACAGCATTCCTCTGGTCCACTAATTTTGTCATTTGTTCATACTTATGACTGTTGCTATGTCCGGAGGTCATGCGATCGCCTTTTGCAACAGTTTGAAAATCAAAATCCTTACAGAAGCCAGATTCACTTAACAACCCTGTTACTAACTTAACAACTTGATTCACTTAACAGCTGGGGCAAGAAAGATTGTAAATGTATAAACATAAACATGAATATAAACTAAGTGGAGGAACTCAGTGTTACTGTCCTTTGATTGATGAATCCAAGATCCAATCACCACTCACTGAATTTCTGGACAACAGAAATGGCCTCCTCCTTTCCCAACACAGGGCCTAAAAATCCGTCCTGAGCTGAGGAAGGTCTTTAGTCCCTGCGGTTTGTTCTATTTTAGTCACCCCTCGGGCTGAGACAGGTAATATTGTCAATTGTTTCCACACTTTTTTGCAGTGAAGACAATTGTGGGCAAATACAAAATTCCATAAATAACTATAAATAGGATGCTGGTGGCGATAAATACCAGGGCAAAACAAGGCAAGGCAACAGGAAGGAATGGTTACACTGGATATTTCCCATTTGGGAGCAAATCTTTAAATCTCTGTTCCAATTTCCCTCTCTCTCTCTCTCTCTCTCTCTGTTTGTGTATGTTTATTTGTTTAGTATGTGGCATATCATACCTGGATTTGCAATATATATTAACATTTCATCTAGACTAATAAAACAATATAATATAAATTTGAGAAATATCTATGTTGTAAACCAATGTCTAGGCCATGGGTAGGCAACCTTGGCTCTTTTATGACTCGTGGATTTCAACTCCCAGAAGTCCTGAGCCAGCATGGCTCAGATTGGAAACCTCTCCATTTCTCCTCAGCATGGCTGGCTCAGGAATTCTGGCAGTTGGAGTCCACGAGTCAAAAAAGAGCCAAGGTT
The DNA here is from genome assembly GCF_016545835.1 of Crotalus tigris. Classification (NCBI taxonomy): domain Eukaryota; kingdom Metazoa; phylum Chordata; class Lepidosauria; order Squamata; family Viperidae; genus Crotalus; species Crotalus tigris. The sequence goes on from NW_024100079.1 coordinate 9,438, forward strand.
TCCTCCCCCTGGTCTAGGCCCTCTAACCCTTGAAGCGAAGCATCATGTATATTTTAAAATGAGATACTGTATATGCCCTCAGTTTACAGTGGGGCATGATGTGATGTACAATTTGACGTGGGATCCTCAGTTTGTGTGTGTTTCAACACCTGTTTGCTGTTTCTGAGACCTAATGCTAATTGTTGTTTAAATTGTCCTGGCCCAGAATTGTTCCTCATCCTGTTAGTTCCCTTTCTTTTCTGCTTCGCTGGCAGAATGTAATGGCTGGTCTTTACATTTTCTTCAGCTGGCAGGCCAAACCTTTACATTTATTATTTAACCTTATGTCAAGATTGAGCTAGACTAGTACAGGTAGTCCTCAACCTCCTACAGTTCACTTAGTGACCGTTTAAAGTTATGACAACAGCAAAAAAGTGACTTATGACCATTTTTCACACTTATAGTGTGACGTGATCAAACGTTAGATCCTTGGCATACTTATGTTCATACTTATGACTCTTGCTGTGTCCTAAGGTCACGTGTTCACCTTTTGCAACAGTTTGAAAAGCAAAATCAATGCAGAAGCCTGATTCACTTAACCTCCATGTAACCAATTGGATAACCCAGTATAATTTTGCAGGGTTCTTCGTTTCCTCTCAATACACTCTACTAAAACAACGGCTTTGTAAAGGTGGGAAAGAGCTATAGCCATTGGCACTTCTTTAATTTATCTCAACATGACATCTTAGATTCTCTTTTTTATCATGCCTTTCTCTGTTTTGTAGGATATTATGGTAAAACAGCAGCTGCTCAGTCATCGTATTTAGTGGATTTAGCAAACGAGTGGACTTTATGAGAAGAATCGTGGAAATGGCAAGTAGCGGGTTTTCCATAGTTGTTAGTGACAGACCTATTGCATTCTGGCCCTTGTTGTTGTTATCACATGGCAATAACATCGGGGAATGCACTGATTGAAATAACAGCTCTGGTGTCTCTTAAAAATCAAACTTTTCTTCTGCATTTATGCATTCTTTGCCTCCTAGGACTTCTGATAAAGGAGGATTCGTTCTTCTGTTATTGTATTTCATTTTGACAACCCATCCTTACTATACAATATTTGTGTAGCTCGGTTACTGTGGTCAGCGGCCTAGAGGAGTGCTTGAGTGGCATTGGGATGTGGGGAACTTGGAAAATGCTGAAAAGTTGGGAGTTATCTCTAGATAATCAATAAAGCTTTTTCTATTTCAATATATATAGGTACCCATTTGCAATATGACTTTTGGCAGTAAATAATAATTAACATTAATCATTGCAATATTGTCGGCATCATCAACGACCAAAATACGCATCACACCAGAGGCAACTCATGTGTCTACATTCACAGCCCCCTGAAGAACATCCTGGCCCAAGGGAGCTTTTATCATTTACAGTGGACATGTGATAAAGTAAAGAAATATTGGAGTAGGATTTCTATTCTAATACAGAAAATTCTGAAAGTGAATATAAAGGTAAAAGCAGAAACTGTTCTTTTTGGCTTAATGGAAAAAAGACTTGGAAACAATGATGGAACTTCAATGTTATATACGTTGATGGGAGCAAGACTACTTTATGTACAAAAAGGGAAGGACATTTCGATCTCCACAATGGAGGAATGGTTGCAAAAGTTGATGGTGGTAGCAGAGATGGCTAAATTGATTCCTTTGATGAAAACAACAACAACATATGAGTACTTTTTTTTCAACTTGGAAACCCCTTCTTCACTTCTGGAATTCTAGGAGGTTGGACTAAAAGATCTCCAAGGTCCCTTCCAACTCTGTCATTCTGTTAAATTCAGCTTCTAAGTGACTTTTATGGCCTCTGATAAATATCTTTTTGGGGTTTTATCTTCCAGCCTATTATTAAATGGTAAATATAGAATCTTTCTTCTGTAAGTAAACTCGTATTCCAAAAATGTTTCCAGGTTGGTTATTTATTTTAAGATGTATATTGCAAGACATCATCAGTGCTCCTTGTCTATAGAAGAAATAGCCCTCCAAATTACAGGAAGTCCTCAACTTACCACTGTTCATTTAGTGACCATTCGAAGTTACAACGTCACTGAAAAAAGTGACATATGTTCGTTTTTCACAGTTACCCCCTTTGCAGCATCCCCATGATTCTGTGAT